>NC_026504.1:3747178-3754972 GCF_000182925.2 Neurospora crassa OR74A
TCGGTTAGTCGGCAATCCCTTACAAGTAGAAGCGTAAAAATTACTAATATTATTAGTATAGGGAAGGGATAATCCTCGGGTAGAGCTAAGCTTAAAGCTATATTTAAAGCTAGTAGGGACAACCTCAACGACTTCGCTATTAAAAATTAGAACCCGCTAATACTATATACAATTATTAAATTAATAGACCTTAGTTTTTTATAAACCTTATTATACCCTAACCTAAACTAATATAAAGATAAGAAGAAATATAGTAATAGTTACCCTAAATATAGAGGTTCTATTTTAGTCCGAAACTACTACCTACCCGCCGCTAAGTATTATAATTTGGACCATATACGCACCATCTTACTTAATATTCTAACTTAATTATTAAATACTAAATTCGACGTTATTAATTAAAAACCTAAGCCTTTCTAAGGGTATATTAATTTAAGTACTATATAGGCTAAGAGTATACGAATCCCCGGCTAGCAATTTATATATTAGTAGAATATCGATTCGAAATATAATAGGGCGGACGCAATTTCCTTCTTAGGGTATTCTAACGCTATAATATTTAATTAATATTATAATTATAATTATAAATTTTTCTAATGCCTCCTTTCGCTTTCATTAGAATAAATAATTATATTATTATTAGAATAAAATCAATTATATAAATTAAAATTCCCAACTCTAATTAGAACGAAACCAACCTATAAAATTGCTACCCGCTATATATATCTATCCCTATACCTACTATATAAGCCCTTTAATATACTATTACTAATTATTTTATAGTAGCCGATTAGTTCGGGCTATTAACCTACTTCAAAAGGCCATATAATATTTAGAATTAGGTAAGTATCAAATTTACCGATATATATATTATATAGAAGAAGTATATTAAATCGCTCTACAATTCCTCTTAATATATATATATAATATATATTATTAAGAGGGCTAAAATATCCTCCTTTTTACTCTACGCTATAGCCGTCCGGCGCAGAGATTTGGTATTACTTAGTATAACGGACGAAATAAAACTAAACGAGGTTATAATTCTCGAATCGATTTACGCGACTCTTTTTATTACGCTCCGTTATTATTCGATATATCTAAAATACTAAGGCCCACTACGCTTCTTGAAACATATTAAAGAGGACAGCGTCATTTTATATAACAGCTACTATACCAATAATTAGGTACGAATCTTCTAGATATTTATATACTTTAATACGCGCCGATATAGTAATATTACGCTAGGTTCGACGCGTATTACTATTAAAGAGGAGGATATTCTTAAGCTATATATCTTCCCCGTTAATAAGGAGACTTCTTTAGTAAAGTAGGATAGTAAATTCCTATATAATATTCAATCCTTGTAAGCCCTTTAACTTACTAATATTATTTATAAGGATTATTGTAGATTAATTATAGTAAATATTTATAAATTAATTAAAAAGGAATTAAAGAGGTTCGGCCGTTTAAATCCGATAGTAGTAAAGATATATATTTGTAATACGTTCCTTATTATAAATAATATATATTTTAAAATTATATTTAATATTAAATTAGATCGTTATAATATTAAAGACCTTACTATAGTTAGTACCTATTTTAGCAAAGATCTAGCGTTACATTTCAATATACGTACGCTATTTACCTATATTAAGGATTTTAAAACTTAGTAGTAATTAGCTTGTATAATACTTCTGTTTTGGGATGTTGAGCGGTTTTTACTATTTTATTATAATAAAAATACCCTTATTTACATAAATTATCTAATAGCCGTAAGCGATATAGTTGACCGATTTACCTAATATATTTAAATACCCAATAATATTTAGGAAACTACTTAGGAGAAAATTAAGAGTAATATTGCAGTTGGAATAACTATTAAGGGTTTAGTATAATAAAAGTACCTATTAGTAAAGAAATTTACCGATTTTAATTTTATTCTCGGAAGTACCTGTACTTTTAGGTATAAAGTTACTAAACTAGTACTAGAGGAATCTCTTTAGCTATTCAACTATAAAGCTTATATAGATTAGTACGATTAAATAAATTAGAAAATTAATAGGATTAATTTATAATACCTACTCCCTTATTAAATCGTAAGTAAATCCAAATTAATATTATATCCTCCCCTTTCGCTCTAACTAGAATTAATCCTATTTACTCTAGTTAAAGCGAAATTTAACCTATATTTTTCGTATTCTAACTAGAGTAAGACTAAAAATTAATTAATATACTATAAATATATATACTATTTATTATATATTTTATTCACCCTTATAAAGAATTATATTAGTGAGTAAAGTAAATATTAGTAAGACGCTTATTTATAATATAATACTCCTTATAGAATACTATCGTTTTAAAGAATTAGAATATAAATAATAGCCCTTTAATACGTATCTAAATATTATTATTATACTGTTTGGGCTAGTCCTTTAAATATTTATTAAATTTAATAATACTTTTAGTAATTTAATATTTTAAGTTTGGTTTAATATTATTAGTAGCGTACCCAAAGACGACCCGTATAGAGCGAAGACGCTTACGTAGGACCGCTTTAATTATTTAATAGAGGAATAGGCCGAATGGAAGTATTCCGCCAATACCGTTAGAAACGTTGTTATATACTCGTACTCTATTATTATTATACATTAGAGTAAGAATAAACCTAAAATTAATAGGCCTTTAGAATTTAATATACTTCCCCGTTCGTATAATAAGGTTATTAAGCGGAAACCCGGATAGCGTACTATAAATCCATTTAAAAGTAATATATAAAATATTATATACGAAGATGAAGATGTAGTAAATATAGATACTATTATTAAGGACGAGGAATTTAAAGAGCCTAGTTAATAAATTTTCCACTATAATTAGAGCAAAAGGTATAAATACTAATATATTACTTTTAGGAAGGATAGAAGGCTATAGAGGTTGGAGCTCTAAATAACAATAGTAAAGGACCCAATATTTTAGGCCCTTATTCTAAATAAAGCTTAGTTCGTTCGAAATTGCAATTCGTTAGTATAGCGGGTAATATAGATTATCCCTACTGTAAATAGGTTAATTTATTCTATAACGCTTATATTAAATTGTATTACTAATATCCGGGTATTTATTATTATATTCTAGGAGGGGGTAGGCCTATTTAAGGTCTTTACCCTATTTAGGGGTTAATATAACGTATTAGAGTTCTTTTATTTTAGAGATAAGGGTTCGTACGATTAGGGTAACCCCCTATATATTATTAACCCTATAATACTTAATACTACATATATTTAATTATATAAAATTAGCGAAGAGTAAGGTTATTAATAATAGGTTCTATACCTTAGTATTTAAAATACGATTATTAATAATAGTAAAATTATTTATTAAGTTACAATAGAAATTCTTTAGGAAAATTATATTATTATTGTAAATAGGGGTATAATTACCCTACTACGCCTCTCTAATAGGATAATAATATACCCTTCCTCTAATATATTACTAATATTAATTTATTAAATCGAATTCGGGTACTACTATTAGCGGAAGGAAATTATCCGAATTATAAATAATCTTTTAAAAAATATATTTATAAATTTACTAAAGTATAAAATTGAGGATTTAATAATACCCTACACTACCGATAAGGAGCGCTAAATCTCCTTAAACTTTACTTTTATCCACCTATTATAATTTTTCTTATATAATATTTATATATAGGCGTTAATATTTAAAGACGATATTATTAAATAGTAAATAGTAATATAAAGGTCCTACTTATTAGAGGGTATTTAAACTATAGAGTATTAGAAGGGTAATTAGGAAATATATGTCCGGATTTTCGATAAGGTTTTGCGTAGTAAAGAAGAAGTAATATTAAGGGTTAAAACTATTAATAAATTAATTTAACTAAACTTCGACGGTAGGTTATTTTATATATTTACTTATTTTACTATTAATATGCACCTTATATTACTAAATAACCAAGTAAATATAGTATATTAAGTATTTAGAGAGTCGCCCTTATTTACGTAGATTATTCGAAAATATATTAAATTGTATAATAGCTAGAAAAGGGTACTAATAATTACTAATTCGCCCTAAATACAAATATAAATATAATTAATTTTTTACTTTTACTCTAATTAGAGATTGGATCTACTAACTCTAGTTAGAGCAAAACCTAGTAGGGTATTTACTAATTAATATAAAACGCTCTATACTATCCTATATAAAGTCGGTTTATATATAGAAATAATCTACTTTAATTAAACGTAAATTGAATATAGCTATATTATTACAATTTAGAACTAACTATATATAAATATTAATATTCTTATATTTAATTCTAGCGTATATATAATTAGATTAAACCTTTATATAGTATATTATGTAAATATTAGGTTCGGCTATATATAGAATTAAAATACAATTTTATAGTATATAGGGCGTCTTTATAGGATTAGTTAAAAAGAAAGCGTTTAATAGTATTTACTTACTATATATAATACTATTTATAATTAGATAGAAGAACGTACTTTCTACAAAATATATTCTACTTTTATTAGAGTAGCGTTTCTACCTATATACTAGTTCTAATTAGAGTAAAAGCTAATATTTATATAGTAGATTTATAAGTTTGTTGCGAATTTAGGCTTAAAAATAATAAGTATTCCCCTTAAAATGGGAAATAATTTTAGAACCCTATTTAAATATAAAGCTGCTAAATATACGTTATTATATCGGTTTAACCGGTATATGTAGGTCGTAGAACTACCTACTAGTATAGCTGCCTTCGATTCTGCTAGGGCCTTCTGTATTAGGGAGTACTACTTTCTTTTAATTAAAGCGGTTATAGCTAACTTCGAAGTGAAGTATAATATCGATTGGACTATCTTAAATAAGAATTTTATATTAGTTAATCCTTTTTTTATTAATTAATTTAATTTATTACCTTTAGTAGACTATATTCTTTAAATTATATATAAAATCCTTAGTAGCCTAAATATAAATAGTTAGAAGGTTATAATTAATTGGTTCTCTAAATATCCTATTAGGGATTCGAAGGCCGAAGAGGCGCTACGGATTAAAAAAGTATAGGAATTTATTAATACTTACAAATAGTATATTTCTATTATAAAAGTAAGGGATAGTATAATAATTAATAAATTAAAGGAGTAATTTAATAACTTCCGGAAGAATTATTACCAAAGTAATAACGTTAGAATATTATAAATATAGAAGGAGAAGTAAATTATATAGAGTAAAATACTAGTAGATTTTAGGGACAATAAGTTCAATTTAAATTACGACTTAATTAATACACTATTATATAAATGTAAATTAAAATGAAAGTACGTTAATATTAATAATAAGTAAATTTCAATTTTATAGTATACCCTCTTTACTTTAATTAAAACGACCCCCTTTATTCTAATTATAATAAAATTTAGTAGGGCTAAATTTAATATTTATTAATATTTTACAAACGTAGAGTAAAATATTCCCGCGCCGAGGCTTAATTTGAGAATAGCCCTCCTTTTACCCTATTAAAACAATTATATAAATAACCTCCTTTTATAGTACTAGCAGTTAGTACCTCGAATAATACTATTAGGAATAATATTATTTCTTTTAATAATAGTATAGTATTTTAGTATATTAATTCTTATAACCTATTCGCCGATTTTAATTATATTTAAATTAAGGATAATAATTTATCCGCCTTAATTGAATATATTCCGAATATAGCCTTTAAAGAGATATTTAAAGAAATTACCTAATAAGCGTTCTATTATTTTATAATTATTAAAATAATAATTAACTAATATAAGAATAACCCTATTATACTATTTATAATTACAGTATAAAGGTTCTATATTTCTACATTTATATTATACTAATAGTATTTTAACGAGGCTAATATTAACCTTATAGCCCTTTTAGGTTAGAAGTTTCCTTTTGCGTCCTTAGAATATATATGGAGTTTTTTAATTGTATAGGAAATTACTATTAAGGACGCTACTAAATTACCCGGGGTTACTATATATTAAATATAATTAAAGAAATTAAATTTATAACTAGAGTTCTATCTATTATAGGTCGGCCTAAAGTAAATTAATTGTATAATATCGGCGGACTATTTTTATAATTTACTGGCTAGTAATTAGACGATTCCTAATAATATAGATTTATAAAAATTAATTTTAGTATAGAATAATGTAATATTTAGTAATAATATTAATTTCAATAAATAAATCCAATTCTAATAGTATATCCCTTTCGCTCTAACTATAGTAAAAAACGCTTTTTACTATAGTTAAAGCGAAGAGTAGTTAGCTTTTGTACGTTCTAATTAGAACGAAACTTAGTATAAATTAATATATATTAAGTCTATAATTAATTATATAAATATAAGCAACTCTATTATTTAATTTACTATAATTTAACCCGACGTCGGCGACCTACTTATTATTAATATCTGCGACCCGCTTACAACCTAACCCAACGCCAGCGATCCGCTTATTGCAGAAGAGAATTATCCTAACCTACTTACAATTTAACCTAATATTAGCAATCCGCCTATTATTAAAGAGAATTATCTTAATATAATAATAACCTAACCTAATATTAGCAACCTACTTATTATTAAAAAGAATTATCCTAATATAGTAATAACCAATATTAATATAATTAAAGTATAAATATTTTTTAAAAGGTTAATAGATATCGTCGAAGACTTCGATAATAATAATTTATAAAAGGCGTTAGAGGGTATATTATAAACTATACCGGCGGATAGGACTAATAAAGTATTATTCTAATTTATTTAGTAGGTAATCCGGTATATTACGAGTTTTAATATAGTAATATTTAAATTTAAGAATCCTAACGAACGGCCATTATACGAACGTGCCTATATAATATAACAGTTTTATATTATATTATTTATTTTAATTAGTAATTTCTAATATAATAAAATTAAGAATAGTATTATAGAAATTAATAAATAGGAGGATATTTACGGAAGTTATAGTAATTTATAAGAGGATTTATATAGCTAATAAGTAGCTATCGATTAATAGTTACAATTAAGTAGGGGCTCTAGTAATATATATAATAAATTAGTACTCTAATTAGAATATTATATTATTAATTTTAAATTAAAGCGGATTTAAATAATAGCCAATAGGGGATACCCGGTTCCTACCTCCAATATAAATATTAATATATTTCTATATAGAAATATCCTTAATAGCCGGGTATAGGTTCTTAATTCTATTGAATTACTAATAGAAATTCCTTATATAATATCCCCCCCTCCTATTAAGGGTCTTCGTTAGTCGATATAACTCCGGAAGAGGGTTAGACGGTAAAGTAACGGATTTTCTAATTTTACTCTTATTAGAATTATTTAAATTACTATAATTAGAATAGAAGGTAATATAGCGGGGAAGGAATAGTTAGGAGGTACTTCGGGTTTACTTCTAATAGTAGAGGTTGGGAATATAAGGTTGTATTATTTAGAGTTGATTAAGTTGTTCTAATTAGAGCGGAAGGTAGCGTATAGTAATAAAATTATTTATATTAGCGGGCTTAGAGGTACTAAAGTCTAATTACGTTTATAAATAATTTATTTACTTTTTATTAGGAGTAATTAAAGTAGCTTCTATAATTTGAATATAATGCTTTATTATTTATTAATTATATTAACGTTACTATAAAAGTATGGTCCGGGGGATAAATTAATATTAGTAACTATAGAGAGAATTATTATTTAACTAGTTTTATATAAACTTATAA
>NC_026504.1:3755072-3757978 GCF_000182925.2 Neurospora crassa OR74A
CAATTCGATCCAATATATAATAATTTATAGGGGGGGCCAGTAAGAAGATTTCCTTATTATATCCTTTTTAGACTATTATATATTAATATAGATACTTATAGGAAGTTTTATATATTCCGAATATTAATTCTAAAAACCTCTCCTTTATAATTATAAAAGTTAATAATATTACCCCGTCCTTCTATAGTATCTAATTCCGCTTTAAACAAGTTTAGTTAATATATGAAAATTATATTTTTTAACCCTATTAATTAAATTATTAGGAATTTATTAATAGTTTATTTATATTTACTATTTTAAAATACTATAAACTTTTAATTTAGATAATTATTTTTACTATTCCGCCGGAATATAATATTAAGGGTATTAAACCTAATATATTATAATTATACTTCTAATTAAAAATCTTTAATTTACTTACAGCGAATTATTAATACTTTACCGAATTAGTGTTAGTACTATACCTTCTAATAAAGTTTTAAGAGTATCGGATTAATTATATTACTAAGTATATTCCCTAGTACTTTATTAATTAAGTAATAGTATTTTGTACGCTATATTTAAATTCGAAGTAGCTTTATCGTATTAATATATTTGAGATTAATAATAATAATCTTTCTTAGGACTATAAGCGGACGATCCTCGACGATATATTGGGATGGAAAGGCTTATATATTAAAAACCCGGCCTACCCTTTATATTACTGGACGTATAAGTTTTTCCTATTATACGAAAACCCGATTTGTATAGAAGCTATATTTCGTATTAACCTTGTTAAAAATTAGTTATAATATTTAGAATTACAATATAGAACGGATACGAAGACTAGCGATAAACTAAATAGGCGCTACTTTATATTAATACCCCCCCTAGTTCTATTTAAATTAGTATAAAAATAAGTAGTACAATTACCCTCTAATATATATTACCCTCTTTTAAACGCTTCTAAAAGATATTACTAATTTAAAGAAACCCTAGCGTAATAACTAAAGTATAATAATATTATTAACTGCGACTTTTATAATATATACGTCCGGCTCTCGATATAAATAGCTACTAACTTTATTAATATATTAAATCGAATTAATTTACTCGAATAGAATTATAGAGAAATTATTTAAGGTATAGGGACTATAGTAGAGAGGGTAATTTAGAGTAGAATAGTAAATATAGAAGAGTCAATAAGAGAAGTCTATACTTAAGTTCGAAATAGATATAACTAATTAGTAAGCGTATTATAATAACTATAGACTAAAGTAAATAAGAATTAGGAAAATATTTAAGTAAATATTATTAAATTAGTATATACTTTATAAATTATATATATAGGGATAAGGGAGATATTAGTAAATTTAAAGAAGATAGAGAGGTAATATAAAGAAATTAATAATGAAAGTGGTACTTCTAATAAAGAAAGGGATATCTCTTAATATTATAGATTAGTAAATTAAATAAGCTTTATAAATTCGTTATATTTTAAGGGCATATATAATTTAAAGGTATAGAAAATAAGGTGAAGATAGATAGTTCCGAGGAGGAGTATAAGAATAATACTAAGGATAAATTTAGAAAAGGATTCGGAACGGATAAAATATAGAATAAATATTTAGTTTTACTTTAATTAAAGTATATAAACCCCCTTCCCTTATACTTTATAACGACGGTAGAAATATATAACCTCTTAACCTATTATTACCTTTTAGTAAAAATATTGGTTATATCCAGCTTAGTATTCGAATATAATAATTGTATATACCTACGCCCTTAAGTAGAGATTATATCTCCAAAATCAGATTGGATCTTCCCTTAGGCTAATTAGGATAATTCTAACCTACTATAGTAAAAGGTATTTAGATAGTTCTTCGACTAATAATATTTTATATAGGTAGGTATTATAACTAATATCGATTTACTACGCTCTATTCAAATAAATCTAACCTTCTTAATAAATATTTAATTATAATTTACTATATTCAAAATATTACTAAATAGTCCGTTCTTTTCAATAGGTACTATAAATTCCGGCTATAAATAAAGATATTATAACTACTATATCGGCGCCAGATAGTAAAAACATTTTCGAATACCCAATTTCGTTTTAATTAAAGTACGAACCCTCTACCCCCCGTACTATAAAAGGACGAGGAATAATCTATTGCCGCTATTATTATTACTATTACTACTACCTTTATAAAGAAGATTAATGAATATAAAATATATAAACTTTTAAATAGTTTATTCTTTTTAATAGGTATTACAAATTCTGGTTATAAATAAAGATATTATAACTGCTATATTAGCGCCGAACGGTAAAGGTATTTTTAAATACTTAACTTTACTTTAATTAAAGTATAAACCCTCTACCCCCTCCATACTATAAAAGGACGAATAACCTGCTGCCGCTATTACTATTACTATTATTACTACCCTTATAAAGAAGATTAACGAATATAAAATATATAGACTCTCAAATAGTCCGCTTTTTTTAATAAGTATTATAAGCTCCGGCTATAAATAAAAATATTGTAATTGCTATATTAGCGCCGGATAGTAAAGGTATTTTCGAATACCCAACTTCGTTCTAATTAGAATATAAACCCCCTACCCTCCTTATACTATAAAAGGACGAATAACCTACCGCTACTACTACTATTACTACTACTACTACTTCTATAAAGAAGATTAATAAATATAAAATATATAGATTTTTAAATAGTCCGCTCCTTTCGATAAGTATTACAAATTCCGGTTATAAATAAAGATATTATAACCGCTATATTAGCGCCGGACGGTAAAAATATTTTCGAATACCTAACTTCGCTCTAATTAAAGTACGAACCCCCTACCCCCCCTGTACTACAAAAGGATGAATAACCCGCCGCTACTACTACTATTACTATTACTAC
>NC_026504.1:3758078-3763296 GCF_000182925.2 Neurospora crassa OR74A
AATAGGCTATTATTTGGATATATTAGATTTATATACCTAATTTCGCTCTTATTAGAATATAATCCCCCCCGCCCCTATAATAGAAAGGTATATTAAAAATATTAAGTTAAAGTAATTTTATATACTTAACTTCGCTCTAGTTAGAATATAAACCGTCTACCCCAATTCTATACTAAATATAGAGAGAATACTTAAATTTTTTTAAAATTTCTAAGAAATAAAATACTTTACTTTAATTAGAGTACGAACTACCTACTCTAGCCCTATACTAAATATAGAGAGAATATTTAAATTTTTTTAAAATCTTTAAGAGATAAAATACTTCGCTTTAATTAGAGTACGAACCGCCCACCCTAGCCCCGTATATATAGAGAGGATACTCAAATCTTTTTAAAATTTCTAAGAGACAAAATACTTCGCTTTAGTTAGAGTATAAACCGCCTACCCCGGCCTTATATATATAGAGAGAATATAAATTTTCTTAAAATTTTTAAAAAATAAAATACTTTATTTTAATTAAAGTATAAACCGCCTACCCTAGCCCTTTACTAAATACAGAGAAAATATTTAAATTTTTTTAAAATCTTTAAAAAACAAAATACTTCGTTTTAATTAGAATATAAACTACCTACCCCAGCCCTATATATATAGAGAGAATATTCAATAATCTTCTTAAAATTTCTAAGAAATAAAATACTTTACTTTAATTAGAGTATAAACCGTCTACCCCGGCCCTATATATATAGAAAAAATACTTAATAATCTTCTTAAAATCTCTAAGAAATAAAATACTTTGTTTTAGTTAGAGTACGAACCGTCTACCTCGGCCCTATATATATAGAGAGAATACTTAATAATCTTCTTGAGATTTTTGAAAAATAAAATACTTTGCTTTAGTTAGAATACGAACCGCCTACCCTAGCCCCGTACTAAATATAGAGAGAATATTTAAATCTTTTTAAAATTTCTAAGAAATAGAATACTTTATTTTAATTAAAGTACGAACTACCTACTCTAGCCCTATACTAAATACGGAAAGAATATTCAATAATCTTCTTAAAATTTAAGAGGCAAAAAAACCCTAACTTCGCTTTAATTAAAGTATAACCCCCCTTATTAATAGGTATAGATATTAGACTTAAAATAGTCTTATATATTTAATTTTATTCTAATTAGAATATAGTATTAATTTTAATTAGATGGAATATTCGGGTTATTAGATTTTATTTTAATATAATAGTAAATATACGGATAGGCGCTGTAAGTAATTTTAAATAAAGTTTATATACCGTACTCCGGACTATTTAGATTTTATTCCAATATAATAGCAAATATACGGATAGGCGCCGTAGGTAATTCTAAATAAGGTTTATACACTATACCCCAGGCCGTTTGGATTTTATTTTAATATAGTAGTAAATATACTAATAAACGCCGTAAGTAATTATTAATAAGGTTCGTACGCGGTACCCCAGGCCTTAGGTCTTTATTCTAATATTTAGGACTAACCTTAACCCTTATTACTTCCTTTACTCCCTCCCCTCCCTAAAAATTATTTATCGAAATTGCTCTTATTTTTTATCCTAATACTAAGGTAAATAGAAGAGACGCTAATTTAGAGTAGCTTTAAACCCTTTTAGAAAAGTATAAGAATTACCCCTCCCCTTCCTCGCCTTAGTCCTTAAATTCTCCTTTCTATATATATATACCGTTTAATACTTCGAATAAATATTTATATAGCTAAAAATTTATTCGAAGTATTAAACGGTATATTCTTTTTACTATAGATTAATAATATCGTTATTTAATCTAATATTTATTAAAGTACTAAACAGCGTATTCCTTTTATTGTAAGTCGGTAGTAGTTACTATAAAGTTTATAAAGTATAGGGTTTATCTATTAAATTTAATAGTTTATTAATTTAATTTATAGGGAACTTAAGCTAGATAATAAGAGTAGTATTAATTTAAGCCTTAACGTTAATTTATATTTTAAAATAGTAATTATATTTATTTGTATACTTTATAATTAGCGCTATTTAAACTAGGATGAAGGAAATACTCTTAATATTACTGAGGTTGAATAGTTAGAAATTAATTACGCCCCTCCTAGAATGCTGATTTTTATATAAGAAGTATATTCGTAGGAGCCTTAGACCGATTTATATTAGGTTATAAAGTTTTCGGATAGGGATAATAAATATAGTAAAGTAAAATAGGCGGAGGATAGTAAAATATACTAAACGTTAAATTTAGTATTAATATTGAGCTCTAAGGTCGATAGTATAAATAGAAATAAAATTTAGTTTATTAAAGAATTAGGAAAGGAAGTACAATAAAGTAGTATTTTAAAGAATATACGGGTTTTTAAAAGTTATAAGGTGCGAGGGTATAGAAGGGGAGTAAATAAGGCTAACGTTAGTAGTGAATATTAGAGGTAAGGAGTGAATTTATTAATTATAAACCTATATATATATTTTCTACCTAATTAATAAGTTGAATTTAACTTGCTATATTCGATTAAAATACTATAATAGTTAAATATAACTCTTATTCTAATTAGAATTTAGTAAATAACCTATATATTATTTATAGACGATTTTCGCTCTAGTTAAAATAAGTTTTAGATTACTATTTTTCGCTTTAGTCAAAGCGAATTTATTCGCTTTAACTAGAACGAAGGTCGTTTATAAGTAATATGTATAGGTTATTAGACTTTAATTAGAATGAGAGTTAAATAGCTTTAATCCAAATAAATAACCTACTTTAATTAAAGCGAAAGTAATTAAGTATAAGAGGTGCCTTAATAAATATACTAATGCTAGCTAGTAGTTGTATAGTACTTAGTAGGGCGGGGATTGGGAATAGGGGCTAGGGTTATAAGAGTATAAGGAAGTGGGAGCGAAGTAGGTTAGATAGTATTATCCTTATTATATATTATATCTTTAATAGAATTATTCCTATACTTACTATTCTAATTTATTTTAATAATTAATAATACTTTAATATATTCTATAAAAAGGTTAGGCCTATAAGTATTAAGGTGCTTCTAATTCTGTAAGAGGGGTATATGTATTGTTAGGTCGTTTAATATACGTATCGAATCGCTTACTTTAATTGCAACTATAGTATATATAATTTACTAGGAGATTTCGGGTGGTAAAAGAATAGTGTAGGGTATTTGGAAATTAATATGGTATAATATATATATTAATGTAATACGCTCCGAGAAGAAGTCTTGGAGGTATAATAAGAAAATACCGGCCTTAGAGGTATTGGATAGTAGGCTAGGCTTTTTCTTTGGCCTTTTAAATAATTATTTAACTTAATTGAGGTAGTAATTATATTTATTATAATATATAGTATAAATATAATTATTATAATTGATATAACTCTAGAGAATATAGAGAATAGCTTTATAGAAATACTTTGTATTTATAATAGTATATATATTAGGGTAATGTGCGATTAATTCAATCCGCTGCTTAATATTATACTTTATTTATTTTTTTAATTTAATAGTCCCGAATATATTAAAATTAGGGTTTGTTATAGACGAAGGGCGTTTAAATTAATTAAGTAGCTAAGATTAAACTATATTAAAGATTATATTTAATATAAATGACGATTTAGTATTATATATATGTAAATAGTTATTATATAGTTAATTTTATAATAAAAATAGTTTTTTAAATATATATTTAAATTAATTGAAATACTAATAAAGTATAAAGAAATAAATAATACCCTCTCTACTAGCGTAAATAGCGCGATTAAAATATTACTATAAATCTATAATATCCTTAAATGTAACTTCGCTATATTATATAATTCGGGCTATATTAGGTATATTTATATTTATCCTTAATACGATTATTGATATAATAATATAGTATTAGGAATTAAGGGTAATAAATTGCTAATATAGACATTCCTAATTAGGGGGACGGATATAAGAATAATAAACTTAAATTATTATAGGCGCTTTGGCTCTAATATAGAGATTATATTTAATTATAGCGTAAATAAGATATTTCTTTACTTTACTGATTAGGTCCTTACTATCGATATAAATAATAATTTTAGGGATTATTGCTCCTATTATAGGGATAAGGAGAAATTTAAGTCGCTTAAAAGTTTGATTTTCGCTAGGCGGAATATAATCGAAAACTATATTAATATTAGGGCGGTCGATTAAAGCGTAGATAATATATAAAGAATTGGAAGATTCCTTAAATTTATAAAAATTAGTATATTGTTATATATAAACCTTGGATTCTCTAATTAATATAATTATATAGCCGAATTAAGGAATAGAGAAGGGAAGGGTCCAACGGAATTGAAAGAGATTAGAGAATTTAATATAGAAGTTGTATTATTAATAGACTGTGTAAAGTTCGTCTATAGCTATAAATACTATATAGGTAGCGAATTCCGGATTACAAAGGATTTTAAAGAACCGGTAGTAAAGAACTTACTTAGGCCCGAGGAGGATATGTGTAAAATGTTTAGTACGTATATAGTCCTATACTATATAAGTTTAAGTATATTAATTAAATATTCTATATTTAGAGTAGTAATTATTAAATATACCTTATAAAGGTCCTAATTAATAAGTAGAGGCTTAATGCTAGGGTACTTTATAATAATATTCCTCTATTCCTAACCGAAATGGTTTAAGGGAATAATCTATAGAGTGATTTTATTTAGTAAAATTATTAATACTACTTAAAATACAATATTCTTACTAAAATTAATTATTATTATAAGAATAATATCGCTGGAACGGTATATAATATAATAAATATATTTAACTTATTCCGGACGAAGTTTATAGCGGTTAGAATTTATAATTAATTAAGAGATTAAATTAAGTAGAAGTTGGACGATAGTATATATAAAACAAATTTAAAATCTAGAGTATTCTATTAGGTATATATATTTAATAATAGTAGTAATATATTCGTATAATATTAATCCGGGAGAGGGCGAAATAGCGAGGTTGGAATAAGTTTTAAAGTATTGAATAAACCCTAAAACTTCGTTAAAGGTAGAATTAAATTAGACTATATTTAATACTAAATTTTAAATTAATATAATAAAAAATAAATAAAATATAATACTTATTTCTTAAGATAGTGATTATAGTGTTTAATGAAGGAACGCCTTAGATTTTATTTAATAATGAATATTAATTATAGTAAAAAAAAAAAGTTAG